>NW_024098301.1:0-26597 GCF_016545835.1 Crotalus tigris | reverse complement strand
CAGACTCTTAATGTTATTTTCGTGGGGCATCTTGATTCCTTCAGTTTTCATTATTTTTCCTTGTTTGATAGTAAGTGTGGCACATTTGTCCAAGCCAAACTCCATTACCATATCTTGGCTATATATACGGACAGTGTTGAGCAGCGATTCTATTTCAGATGATGTTTTTCCATACAGCTTCAGATCATCCATATAAAGGAGGTGGGATAGTCTGGCAGATGTTTTTGATGTTTGATAGCCATGTCCTGAGTTATTCAGTATTGTTGACAGAGAAAACAGTGCAATAACAAATAGTAATGGTGATAATGAATCTCCTTGAAATATTCCTCTCTTGATATTAACCTCTCCCAGCCTCTCATCATTGATCTGCAACTGTGTCTTCCATTGTGCCATCGATCTTTGCACAAATTTTCTGATGTTTCTACTGACTCCTGTTATTTCTATGCACTTTATTATCCAATCATGTGGCAGAGAGTCAAATGCCTTTTTGTAGTCAATCCATGCCACATTCAGGTTGGTCTTCCTTCTCTTGCAGTTTTTCCAAGATCATTTTGTCTATTAGGAGTTGATCTTTTGTTCCTCTGCTGTTGGGGCGGTTTCCTTTCTGCTCAGGTGGAAAGAGATTGTTTTCAACTATATGCTGTTGAACTGCATCAGCTACTACACCAGTTAGTAATTTGAAAGTTGTTGGTAAGCAGGTAATTGGACTGTATTTACCTGGTGTTGCCCCTTTTGCTGGATTTTTCATTATTAGGTAGGTTTTCCCAGTTGTTAGCCACTTTTCAATTTCTCCTCCTTGTAGTATATTGTTGAACTGTTTGGCAATGAGTGGATGTATAACAGTTAGATGTTTCAACCAAAACCCATGCAGTTCATCTTCACCTGGTGCTGACCAATTTTTTATTTTCTTTGCTCTTTTTTCTACCATTTTTGTTGTTATTACTAGTTCTTTCATTTCAACTTCTTTTTTATTTGCATCCACCTCTTTTAACCAAGCTGCATCCTTGTTGTATTTCTTTGGGTTATCCCATATCTGCTTCCAGAACTGCACGGTTTCTTCCTTGTCAGGTACTGACTGATTCATTGCAGTTTCTCCATTGATGGAATGGTAGAAACATTTCTGATTGGATTGAAATTGGAGGTTCTGCTTATAGTTTGCAATTCGAGCTTCATATCTACTGATTTTCCTGGCTATAGCTGTTATTTGTTGCTTTATTATTTCCAGTGCTTCCTTGATCTTCCTTGTTTCTAATTGGTATTTCTTGATTAGGTATTCTTTGGTCTTCTTGTTCTTCAGCTTCTTTTCTTTCATCTGTTCTAGCTTGCTTGCATGTGATCTTAACTTGCTGATCTTATTTTCTAGTCTAACCTTCCATTTTTCTGGTGCACTGTTTGTTTGTTTTTCCTTTTTTGTTGATTTTACATCCCAGGTATTCCGTTATAACTGCAGCTGTGCTGTACATCAGTTGGTTTGTTTCTTGCAGTGAATTGGTGCTTATACTTGCTATTGCAGTATTTGCATCTTTTAATGCTTGTGCTAGCTGTTTCTTTGGAACAAGCTTCAATGCAGGTAGCCTTATTCTGTTGTTTTTGTGCTGTTCGAGATGCTCAGTTATTCTTTGTTTCAATTCTTTTATTTCTTTAGTTAGAGGGTTTTGTTCTTCCTGAGGTAGAGGTGCCTGGTTTTCAAATGAGAACAGTTGTATATCTCTGCTAGATTCCTTCACTGCCACCTCCCCCTGGTTTGCCTCTACATTCTGAATTACTTCTGGTAAGGCTTTGATTTCTTTGCCCTGGGTAAACCTTTGCAGTTCGTCCAATTCTGTTTCTGTGAATATTTTATTTCGTGTTATAAATCGGCGTTGATCTGCTAGTCTCTGTTCTGTTATTTCTGATTCTGGATGTTGTTCTTTCCAGAACTGGTGCATTCGTTTTAGATATCCTCTTCTTGTTGGACTTGATCTTTAGTAACAGATCATTATTTCTTTTTTTTTTCCGATCAATGTGTATCTGCTACGGGTAAACACACTTTTCTTCCAGTTTAATTATTATTATTATTATTATTATTATTATTATTATTATTAAAATGCAGGTGAATTTCACTCTATGGCAACGACTTTCTCATAACATTCAAATAGTGTAACAGTGATACACTCCTTTTGATGTAATTAGTAACAGGACAAGGTCTTAATTGGGAAAGGGCTCAGATTTACAGTTTGAGTTTTGGGAGCTCAGTATATTCCCCCCCCCCAATTTTGATACCATTCTCGTTGGCTCGTTCTACAGTAACAAATTCATCTAAAAGAACAAAGATGGTTAGGGGACTGGAGGTTACAAGGTGGACCAAGCCCGTCCTCCTTTAGGGAGGAACAGTCCTCCCTTTTTGTAAGTTTCTGTCCTCCTCGAAAAGTGTCGCTCCTACATATCCCTCCTTTTTATAGTTTTGAAGACTGATCTGCAGGGCTTTTTTTTCCCTCATAGAATACTCAGAACGGCGTTCCGGCACCTTTTTTTGATGTTTTTTTTTTCAATTTTTGCATGAGTTGTGCTACTCCCCCTATTGGCTTTTGAAAGCCAATAGGAATTGCTGAGTGTGCCAAACACCCAACTGGCAAACTTTGCACATGTAAGTTGTCTGCAGCGAAGGCGAATTGGCAGGAACTTAGCACCCCTGCCTGCCACCCAACTACACCATCTCCTAGCTAGTTCCGAAGATACTGTGCTGTGGGAGCCGCGGGGCCCTCTCTACAAGGGGCTGTGCAGGGTGGGTGGTGGTGCTGGCGGGGCGGCTGCAGGCGGGGGGTGTCGACGGCGGGCTGCCCCCCAGGGCTGGAGCTGGCGTGGCTGGTGCTTTGGGAGCCGCGGGGCCCGCTCTACATAGCAGGGCAGCGGTGCTGGCGGGGCGGCTGCGGGCAGGGGCACGGCAGGCGATTGACCTTCCATGGGCCGAGCCAGTTTTTACAATATCTTTTTCTTCAATTTATTTGAGTCCTCCTTTTCATTGTACAAAAGTTGGTCACCTTATTAAAACATATAAGGAAAGGTTGATGGAATTGGGTATGTCTAGTTTAATGAAGAGAAGGACGAGGGGGGACATGAGAGCAGTGTTCCAACATCTCAGGGGCTGCCCCAAAGAAGAGGGAGTCAAGCTGTTCTCCAAAGCACCTGAAGGCAGGACAAGAAGCAACAGGTGGAAATAAAGCAAGGAGAGAAGCAACCTAGAACTAAGGAGAAACTTCCTGACAGTTAGAACAATTAACCAGTGGAACAACCTGCCTCCAGAAGCGGTGAATGCTCCAACACTGGAAGTTTTTAAGAAGAAACTGGACAACCATTTGTCTGAAATGGTATAGGGTTCCTGCCTGAGCAGGGGGTTGGACTTGATGACCTCCAAGGTCCCTTCCAATTTTTTTTTTTATTATTATTATTATTATTATTATTATTATTATTATTATTATTATTATTATTATTATTAAAATGCAGGTGAATTTCACTCTATGGCAACGACTTTCTCATAACATTCAAATAGTGTAACAGTGATACACTCCTTTTGATGTAATTAGTAACATGACAAGGTCTTAATTGGGAAAGGGCTCAGATTTACAGTTTGATTTTTGGGAGCTCAGTATATTCCCCCCCCCCCAATTTGATACATTCTATTTGGCTTCGTTCTTACAGTAACAAATTCATCTAAAAGCAACAAAGATGGTTAGGGGACTGGAGGTTAAAAGGTGACCAACCGTCCTCCTTTAGGGAGGACAGTCCTCCTTTTGTAAGTTCTGTCCTCCCTCGAAAAGTGTCCTCCTACATATCCTCCTTTTTAATATTTGAAGACTAATCTGCAGGGCTTTTTTTTCTCATAGAATACTCAGAACGGCGTTCCGGCACCTTTTTTTGATGTTTTTTTTTTCAATTTTTGCATGAGTTGTGCTACTCCCCCTATTGGCTTTTGAAAGCCAATAGGAATTGCTGAGTGTGCCAAACACCCAACTGGCAAACTTTGCACATGTAAGTTGTCTGCAGCGAAGGCGAATTGGCAGGAACTTAGCACCCCTGCCTGCCACCCAACTACACCATCTCCTAGCTAGTTCCGAAGATACCGTGCTGTGGGAGCCGCGGGGCCCTCTCTACAAGGGGCTGTGCAGGGTGGGTGGTGGTGCTGGCGGGGCGGCTGCAGGCGGGGGGTGTCGACGGCGGGCTGCCCCCCAGGGCTGGAGCTGGCGTGGCTGGTGCTTTGGGAGCCGCGGGGCCCGCTCTACATAGCAGGGCAGCGGTGCTGGCGGGGCGGCTGCGGGCAGGGGCACGGCAGGCGATTGACCTTCCATGGGCCGAGCCAGTTTTTACAATATCTTTTTCTTCAATTTATTTGAGTCCTCCTTTTCATTGTACAAAAGTTGGTCACCTTATTAAAACATATAAGGAAAGGTTGATGGAATTGGGTATGTCTAGTTTAATGAAGAGAAGGACGAGGGGGGACATGAGAGCAGTGTTCCAACATCTCAGGGGCTGCCCCAAAGAAGAGGGAGTCAAGCTGTTCTCCAAAGCACCTGAAGGCAGGACAAGAAGCAACAGGTGGAAATAAAGCAAGGAGAGAAGCAACCTAGAACTAAGGAGAAACTTCCTGACAGTTAGAACAATTAACCAGTAGAACAACCTGCCTCCAGAAGCGGTGAATGCTCCAACACTGGAAGTTTTTAAGAAGAAACTGGACAACCATTTGTCCGAAATGGTATAGGGTTACCTGCCTGAGCAGGGGGTTGGACTTGATGACCTCCAAGGTCCCTTCCAATTATTTTTTTTTATTATTATTATTATTATTATTATTATTATTATTATTATTATTATTATTATTATTATTATTAAAATGCAGGTGAATTTCACTCTATGGCAACGACTTTCTCATAACATTCAAATAGTGTAACAGTGATACACTCCTTTTGATGTAATTAGTAACATGACAAGGTCTTAATTGGGAAAGGGCTCAGATTTACAGTTTGATTTTTGGGAGCTCAGTATATTCCCCCCCCCCAATTTGATACATTCTATTTGGCTTCGTTCTTACAGTAACAAATTCATCTAAAAGCAACAAAGATGGTTAGGGGACTGGAGGTTAAAAGGTGACCAACCGTCCTCCTTTAGGGAGGACAGTCCTCCTTTTGTAAGTTCTGTCCTCCCTCAAAAAGTGTCCTCCTACATATCCTCCTTTTTAATATTTGAAGACTAATCTGCAGGGCTTTTTTTTCTCATAGAATACTCAGAACGGCGTTCCGGCACCTTTTTTTGATGTTTTTTTTTTCAATTTTTGCATGAGTTGTGCTACTCCCCCTATTGGCTTTTGAAAGCCAATAGGAATTGCTGAGTGTGCCAAACACCCAACTGGCAAACTTTGCACATGTAAGTTGTCTGCAGCGAAGGCGAATTGGCAGGAACTTAGCACCCCTGCCTGCCACCCAACTACACCATCTCCTAGCTAGTTCCGAAGATACCGTGCTGTGGGAGCCGCGGGGCCCTCTCTACAAGGGGCTGTGCAGGGTGGGTGGTGGTGCTGGCGGGGCGGCTGCAGGCGGGGGGTGTCGACGGCGGGCTGCCCCCCAGGGCTGGAGCTGGCGTGGCTGGTGCTTTGGGAGCCGCGGGGCCCGCTCTACATAGCAGGGCAGCGGTGCTGGCGGGGCGGCTGCGGGCAGGGGCACGGCAGGCGATTGACCTTCCATGGGCCGAGCCAGTTTTTACAATATCTTTTTCTTCAATTTATTTGAGTCCTCCTTTTCATTGTACAAAAGTTGGTCACCTTATTAAAACATATAAGGAAAGGTTGATGGAATTGGGTATGTCTAGTTTAATGAAGAGAAGGACGAGGGGGGACATGAGAGCAGTGTTCCAACATCTCAGGGGCTGCCCCAAAGAAGAGGGAGTCAAGCTGTTCTCCAAAGCACCTGAAGGCAGGACAAGAAGCAACAGGTGGAAATAAAGCAAGGAGAGAAGCAACCTAGAACTAAGGAGAAACTTCCTGACAGTTAGAACAATTAACCAGTGGAACAACCTGCTTCCAGAAGCGGTGAATGCTCCAACACTGGAAGTTTTTAAGAAGAAACTGGACAACCATTTGTCCGAAATGGTATAGGATTACCTGCCTGAGCAGGGGGTTGGACTTGATGACCTCCAAGGTCCCTTCCAATTTTTTTTATTATTATTATTATTATTATTATTATTATTATTATTATTATTATTATTATTATTATTATTATAATGCAGGTGAATTTCACTCTATGGCAACGACTTTCTCATAACATTCAAATAGTGTAACAGTGATACGACCTAATTAATGAATTAACGTTGCCCTCTTTACTTCCAGGGTGTGTGGTCTGTCTTTGAGAGATTCTTTTTCTTTTCTTTTCCTGTAACAGAGGCACTCAAGCTAAGAAGAAGAGGCATCGTTCGCATAATGGGTTATGTAAGGGAACATAGCAAATTCTTTGTTGATCTGTGGCTGAGAAACCCAAAGGTAATAATTGATAGAAATAACCTGCATCACCACCTCTCTTTGACTCAACTCTGGATATCCAGCATGTGAGGATTACAATTCTTTTATTAGATATCATAGGCGTGGTTTTTAAATGGTTGTCTGCGTGCAGCATACAGCCTTAATATTGTGTTGGCTGGAGATGGTGACGGATCTGATAAAAAGCTCACAACCTTAAAGGGAGAAGCTTGGGAAAAGATGCAGGCAGCTCCATCTCTTTGTTGTGGTGATGGTGGAAGTGTTGCCTTTGCTTGTCCCAGAGGCCTACAAGCAGATCTTAACTCAGTTACAACTGCCCTTTGTACAGTCCTTTCAAGAGGCGGGCAGAGATATGGTATCACTGCCCAGTCACTTCTGTTGTCGTCCTGCATTAACTTTAGATAGTGACTTTTTCCTTTCTTAACTCAAAGCAGAATATTGTCCTCTCAATTAGTTTCACTGGAGAAGTCTCAGCAGATGTAAAGACACCCACATGACTGATATATCGCCACACAATATTTCTCATTAAAAAAAGATTTTGATGACATTTTAGCAATAGGAACAAAATCCTCCTGCCTCTTTTGGCAGTAACGGGTAGCAATGATTAAATTAATCTGCCAGAAATAGAAATCTTCTCTAATAAGATTTATTTAGCATTTATTATTATTTATTATTATTCTTTCTAGTACTTCTGAATGTCAGAAAAACTATAACCAAAGAGGCTTGGGGGGGGGGGTCTGAAAAAAAACCCAGCATAAACACTATTCAAAATGGTCTGAAAAGTGATCTAGACCAGTGGTTCTCAACCTTTCTAATGCCGCGACCCCATAATACAGTTCCCCATGTTGTGGTGACCCCCAACCACTTATACATAACTGGGTGCCAGGGGCGTGGCCAAAGAAAAGGGGGAAAAATGGCAGACAGCCTTGTTTGGCGACCCCCGTGAAATGGTCGTTTGACCCCAAATGGGGTCCCGACCCACAGGTTGAGAACCACTGATCTAGATAAAATAGCAGCAATAGAAGCCTTGAAATGTTCTAAATGATCAGATCAGCAAAAGGTTCAAAATCATCAAGATCAACAGCTCTTTTAAAAAAAAGTAATCTAGAGACCTTGCCAGCTAGAACCATCATTGCCTTATATGCCTTTTTAAGATGGCTTGGAAACTGCAAATAGTTGTCAGGCTTTCAGAATCTGGTATACAAACCATTCCAAACCATAAAATGAACTAGTATAACAAATGGACCAGCAGAGATTTTATCGGCAATCCACTGTTCAGAAATCCTGTAGGCAAGGAGCTTGATCAACCCTGTTCCTAAGATGGGCAAGAATATCCTGCACAAAATGTCCATTCAGTCCTATTGACAAATGGCAGATCCTGAAACCTGCTACCAAACATCGGGGGGGGGGGAGTGTTTAGATGCCATCTGGGACTCTCAGGATCTCTGTTTTTAGCTTGCAACCTTTCATATTCAAAGCTATACAAAGCTACTGTGGAGGATCTGGCGGGTGCACACCCAACATCTGTCCTCAGTTAGATCAAAGATTGTAACATAATACGAAATGTCATGAAACATTTCCTGCACTGTCATTGGACTGTGCTATATAATGTCATTCGAGAGGTGCCATCTCTTGGGTGCGTGCCCAGCTTCTCAAGTAAAGGCATCACAATGGAGCTCTGACCTTGCTGAAGGATCCTGGTAAGGAAACAGGTCTATACCAGTGGTTCTCAACCTGTGGGTCAGGACCCCATTTGGGGTCGAACAACCATTTCACGGGGGTCGCCAAACAACACAGTCCACCATTTTTCCCCCCTTTTCCTTAGCTGTGCTACTCCCTTTTATTCTATTGGCTTTTGAAAGCCAATAGAATAGACTCTCTTGAATAGAGTCTAATTCTATTGGCTTTCAAAAGCCAATAGGAATTGTCCAGGCTGTCTCTGTCCTGCTGATCCCGCCAAAAGTCCCATTCTGCAAACGGTGCTGCACCAGTTGAGTAGTCCTCGACTTACGACCGGTTGAGTAGTCCTCGACTTACGACCGGTTGGGGGTCGAGGCATTAAAAAGGTTGAGAACCACTGGCCTAAAGGATGATTCAGTGTGTTATGTCCTGGGCTGGCAGGCACAGGGTGCAGCGATTGGCCCGGGCAGACCATGTGGATGCCCGGGACAAGAAAGGCTGCTTCCAGCCTTTGCAATGATTGGCCAGCAAGGTATTGTGCAGGGGAGCTATAAAAGGGGGCCGTACCATTTTAAAACCTGTTCTGTTGGTGTTGCAATAAAGGAGACTGTTGCTTCGTCTCAATGCCTCTTTTCCTGAAACAGAACATTGGCGACGAGGATGGGATGCCTGCAAGGCAAACAGATTAAGAAGCCAAGCTGACTCACTACAGGGGGGCTTGCAGCTCGGAGAAGTCTGGCTCCTAGAGATTGACTTAGCCTGCCAGCACTGAGACGCTGGAGGTGAGCTCAGAAAAGGGGGCCCCTTCTCAATCCTTGCAGCAAGAGGTGTGGACGAAGTTCCTGGGCTGAAACGATGGCAAAGATAGGCTGGCTTTCAGAATTTGACACAGCTCACCCAGAACGCTGGAGCTCGTACGTGGCCTGGGTGGAACAGTGGATGACAAGTTCACTAACAGACATTTAAAATGAAATCGAACATCAGCAGAGATTCTGTTTCAGTACATTTAGTACATGGAGCCCCCTCCCAGAAGGTAACAAGGAAAACAGGTCGTGAAGAGGATGTGTGGTGTCCCAGATAATCTTACGGACCCTGCTCAAGCAGCGCTTCTGTGCTATGTCCTGGATGGGAGGGAGGGAACTGCCAATGATCTTTTCGGCCATTCTCACCACTCTCTGCACCGCTTTCCTGTCTGAAGCAGCGATGCTTCCAAACCAGACTGTGATGCTGTATGATAGGATGCTCTCGATCGTCCCCCCTGTAGAAAGTGGTCATTGGGGGGGGGGCAAGGTGGTCCAGAAGGCAGGAGCTATAGCAGAAAAGCCCCCCCCCCAGGACTCCACCTTCCAGAATAATTGGGCTGATGGGATCCACAGCATGCCTCCTCTGCTGGCATGAATGGTACGGACCAGTCCCAGTGGGGTGAGACAGATATGGGCCCCAGACTTCTCCCCAGTTATTGCATTCTTACTGAGATTATGAGGAAAATGTCTAATTCAGTGGTTCTCAACCTGTGGGTCGGGACCCCATTTGGGGTCGAACGAGCATTTCACGGGGGTTGCCAAATAACGCAGTCTGCCATTTTTCCCCCCTTTTCCTTGGCTGTGCTACTCCCTTTTATTCTATTGGCTTTTGAAAGCCAATAGAATAGACTCTCTTGAATAGAGTCTAATTCTATTGGCTTTCAAAAGCCAATAGGAATTGTCCAGGCTGTCTCTGCCCTGCTGCGCCCGCCAAAAGTCCCATTCTGCAAATGGTGCTGCACCAGTTGAGTAGTCCTCAACTTACGACCGGTTGAGTAGTCCTCGACTTACGACCGGTTGGGGTTTGCGGCATTAAAAAGGTTGAGAACCACTGGTCTAATTAGATACAGTACATCTACAAATTACTATCTGTAAATGTTATTCAGACTGTATTCTTTTTTTGGGTCAAGAGAGTTTCTCTTAACATACTGGCTTCTTAAGGGGTGGACTTAATTTGAGTCTAAACACCACAGATTGTTAACCTTCCCAGATAGACCAGACAGAAAACATGATCAAATGAGATAATTCTATTTTACTGTCAGTTGATAGTAAAAAGAACGCTGTAAGTCTGAAAATCTAATTCTCCCGCTGTCTTCTTTACAGTCTGAAAACTTAGAGAAAAATCTCGTTTCTCTGTCCATTAGGCCACTGCAGGATCTGCATCTCTTAAAGGAAACATCATCATTTTCACATGTTAACAAATCAGGCCCAGGGATCACTTTTCCCACATAACAAAATTCCTTTCAAAAAACTAAGGAAGAATTTCCTAACAGTTAGAAGAATTAATCAGTGGAACAACCTGCCTCCAGAAGTTGTGAATGCTCCAACACTGGAAGTTTTTAAGAGGAGACTGGACAGCCATTTATCAGAAATAGTATAGGGTTTCCTGCCTGAGCGAGGGGTTGGACTAGATGACCTCCAAGATCCCTACCAACTTTATCATCATCATCATCATCATTATTGATCTGAATAAGCCCTATTGACTCCAAATCTATTATTATTTATATAATCAATTACAATTAGTCAACAAATTATATTATAGTAAATAATTGTATTCTAAAATATAAACATTGTAAATTTAATCACATATACACACCTCACAAACATTTTAGATACCCCCTCCAGAATGATTTCTGAAAAATATTTTGTAATAATTTGCTGTTTATTATCTTGGATTATCTGCCATCAAATCAGTGTTGATTTTCAGTGATCACGTAGGTTTGTTTGTAAGTATGTTATCCTGAGATAATAAAAGCTTCCTCAGAGAAAAACATTCCTTCAAATCTTTGTATAATCTTATTAACTACACTTTGAAGACAATAGTCATAATATCTACATTGACAAATATACTGGCCATTGTATCAAAACAAACAAACATCAATAACAGAGTTTCACAGAGTTTGACATTTCTGGTAGTTGAATATGAAGAACCCCTTTGCATTCAGTGGAATTGTAGCAGGAAAGAATTTAGTGCTGAAGTGCTGAAATTCTCCAGCAGAGAGAAGGAGGAATAAAACACCAAAAGTCAGAATATGGAGGCAACTTTTAATTTCTCCTAATTGAAAACAATTGGAGGAACATCTATGCTGGCTGCAGACGGTGTAACCAGTGAACTAAGCGAATTCTGGAATAATGATATGAAGTGGATGTAGCGTAGGAAGAGCAACATTTTGAATTTTGAAGACCATGTTGGTAAATTTGATGACATCTTTCTGCTCATATTGGAAGACAAGCAATGAAAAATATACTGTTCTAGTAAAATAATCTGGGAATAGCAACAGTTGTTGTTTTAAATAGAGCCTCTCAGGGTGACATTTTATTAATACTGCTGCTATCTCATAATCCCTCATAAACAAGGTACTTGACTTACTTCTGAGAAAGCAGCTTGTTGGGATATATTGACATCTTGGCATTTGTGAGAAGTGAGAAATTTTCCCATATCTTGAATCCATAACTTTACTTTGCTTCCGGAAATTACTGTATTTTGAATTGGTTCACATCTTTTGTGGAATGTATAAGAAAAAAGTTGTTTACATCTAAAGACCCCTTAGTAGTATAAATAGATTAAGCAATGCTAAATACTGAAGTAAAAATCATTAACTTGTTCTTAAATAATCCATTTCTTCTAAACATAGTGACATTCACCATAATATTGAAGTATTTAATCAAATCTTTTAACAATATAATGGAGACATAGCTAAAGTCAGGGGAAAGTTTATTGATTTGTCACTTTTACTGAACATTTCTAACATATGCAATAATTGATTAAAGCAATGTTTCCTGTAAACTGAGATTGCTGGCTGTTGTAATAAAAATAACAATACTGAATTATATTGCATAAATAAATATATCAATATATAAATACATAAACACATCCCTACATGAAGGAATTTTTAATGTTTTAAATTTAAAATAGCTGACCCAAGTAAGAAAAAAAATAAGGGAACTAATTTCATGGTGACCTTCATAATTTACAGAAAGACAATGATAATTTGAAATCTCCTGTTGGACAGAGAAATGCTCCATCGTGAGAACAAGGAGCTTGTGTGAATATGTAGAGAAAAACGGTAACTGTGAATATTTTGAGGAAGAACTGAGCAGGTGAGAAAATTTTAGATAGCAACACTGATTTTCTCTTCCAGTTTCCTATTAAATTCTCTTTAGCTCCCTCCCTTGGACATACATTATACATATTTTGTGTTGAATTCCATTGCCTAAAACAAGGTTGGGGGAAACAAGAAGTGTTTTTGACTTAATTTTTTTAAAAAAACAAGTTTGATTATTCAAGAAAGGAAAAAAATAAGGGGCTAATTTCAGCCTGATCTTGATATTTTGCAAACCGCACAGGATAATTTGTGACCTGTTGTCAGACAGAGATAAAACCCAGCTGAAGGCCTAGGACTGGGGCGATGGCGTGCGTGCCCACAGAGAGGGCTCTGCGTGCCACCTCTGGCACCCGTGCCATAGGTTCGCCACCACTGGCCTAAGCCCTATTTGCAGTTGAATCCAGCTGAATTCAGTCCGATATATGCTTTTCTTGCAATGGGAAATATAAGCTATAACTCCTAAAGACAATTTAATTGATAGAGTTAATATGGGAAAACGAGAATGTCTCCTGCATGGTGAATTTCCCCCTCCCCCCACTCCACTTTCATTAAAGAATCATAAATTTCCCATGTAACCTACAGGATATTGAAAAGTTGCTTAGTAATCCTCTATATGAATAACTAGGAGTAACTCATGGATCTGAGTGGGACTTTTCAAAAGGTATGTATAAGGTAGGTCTTTTAAACTCCCCACCCCTCCTATGCAAAAAAAATAAATCTGCTTTTGGAGTAAGAGTTTCCTGACAACAAACAGTTCTCATTAGAGTTTGCTAAGAATATTTTGTTGTGGATTCAGCTGCATATCTAATTTTCTGATTTTTCTAGAGAGAGAAAAGTGAGAAAAGACTGCTCCAGATCAGGGATGTCAAACTGGATGCATTATAGCGAAACCGCGCCCATCCCATTGCTGGTAATGGCAAAAAAGGTTGTGATACGTTGCAACACATCACATGACATTGTGAGTTGGACACCCCTGCTCTAAATCATTGATGGATAGAGACCAGTTAATATCACAACAAAAAAGATGCTTTGTGAGTATCTGGCAAACAAAGCCATAAGATGAGGGGGGGAAAACTCTGGAAAAGATGAAATCTCAATTGCTGGAAAACACGCTAAAGAAGGTCTGGCTTAAAACTTCTATAGATAACTTGAAAACCAAAAAATCCAAAAAAATCCAGGCAAAATCTACTGGGGTGGCTTCAGGAATCCTAAAAGAGGTTTCTAATGATGACAGCTGGACACCCCCTCCCCACCCCAACGATGGAATAATCTGGGAAAACCCCAAGACAAACTAATCTGGGTCAACAGCAGCCTGAGGCTAAATGGCAAACACTTGACACACACAATGAGGAACCAGCTAGCAACAATCAGAATTAACAAATACACAACAATAAAAGTAATTAACACCTTTTAGGCAGGATTAGCAAAGAAGTTTAACCAACAATAGTCACTGACCAGCAAATCAGGAAAAGCAGATTCAAACTCACCAATCAGAAATGACAAATTTGGAAACCACAAAAAGGTATAAAAAAACCCTGTTTAAAGATCATTCTGTCTAGCTAGCTGGGGACTCGAGCTGAATTGTCACTCAACTTTGATCCTCGTGATTAAACCTCTCTTTCCGGTAGCTGGCTTCACGATCTATTTCTTCCGCACTGTGCCGTCAAGGAGAATCCCGACTGGAAGAACCGAACGGGGGGGGGGGGAGTTCCTCCCATCACTAATAAAGCATCAAGACACACCTTGGCAGAATGGCTTAAAACGTTCCTGATAAATCTTCAGAAGGAATCTCCTGAAGCATCCAGGGAAGATGTGGACAATTGGCTAGAGATGTCCTGTAGAGGTGGGGGCCAGGCAGAGGTCATGTGCAGAAAACTGCCCCTCCAAAGCCTGTGCGCCTCTTCTCTAGATCTATCTCCTCCCTTCACTTCACCGTGGCGATGTGAAAGTACGCAGGCTTCTGCAATGACCTTGCCTGCTTGATGTCAGCTAGCTCACACCAACAAGATGTTATTGCCAACTGTTCCCTGTTTTGTGCCTCTGGCTTCTGTATTCTTAAGGATTGGTTAGGAGTTTAACCAATGAAATGCTATTGTCATGCAGAACTTTTGCTGCTTGTAAAACTGTATATAAACAATAAAATGTTGCGTGTGAGCGGCCATATTTGCAGCCTGCAATGACTGAGCACTGATTACTACAATGTCCGTAAGTCATCTCCAAGAAGAAGGACCTGAAGCATCCCATCCGAATGTACAGGAATGGCTTGAAGCACACAAAAGTCCAAAGCAGCCTAAGAAAGAGGGGGGGGGGCTTGCTTGAAAAATTAAAAGATGGACTCAGGAAGCAATATCCTGAAGGACCTGTGGAGAACACACTGAAATGGCTTCAAGGATCTTTAGAAGGACTCTCATCTTCTACTGAAGCTAGACCAGTTCTCGAAAAATGGCTTCAAGATTCCTTAAAAAGCCTGGAATTGGAAAGTTCTGAAGTGGACAATCAAAATGTTCAAAGAATGGTTTCAAACTATAAATAACCTTGAAGAGGAAGGACCTGAAGCACCCCATCTAGGTGCTCAGGAATGTCTTGAAACATCTATTAAAGGAGGGATCTTCAAACTTGGCATCTTTAAGAATTTTGGACTTCAATTCCCACAATTCCCCAGATATCATGGCTGCCTAGGGAATTCTGGGAGTTGAAGTCCCCAAGTCTTAAAGCTGCCACATTTGGAGACCCCTGATCAAAGGCATTCAGGATCCACAGAAGTCTAATGTAGATTTTTGAAGAAGCCCAAGAAAGGCTTTTAAGTTGTCATTCTGCCTTGGAAAAAGAAAAAGAGTGTTCATTAAATTGAAGACTAAGGCTCCTCAATTTACTTCATTGTCATATTTTCAATTCTGCTGACCCAATCCAGCTAAGCTCTGGTTTGCTTAAACCAGGGGTAGGCATCCTTGGCTCTTTTATGACTCGTGGACTTCAACTCCCAGAATTCCTGAGCCAGCCATGCTGAGGGGAAAGGAAGAGTTTCCAAGCTGAGCCCTGCTGGCTCAGGAATTCTGGGAATTGAAGTCCACGAGTCATAAAAGAGCCAAAATTGCCTATTCCTGATATAGGGTGCCATGCTGGTAGAGGAATTCTGGGAGTTGAAGTCCCCTCATCTTCCTAGTAACTCAGGGGTAGGCCACCTTGGCTCTTTTATGACTCATGGACTTCAACTCCCAGAATTCCTGAGCCAGCCATGCTGAGGGGAAAGGGAGAGGTTTCGAAGCTGAGCCATGCTGGCTCAGGAATTCTGAGAGTTCCACGAGTCATAAAGCGGCCTAGGCCTAGACCAGGGGTAGGCCATCTTGGCTCTGTTATGACTGGTGGACTTCAACTCCCAGAATTCCTGACCCAGCATGGCTCCACTTGGAAACTCTTCCTTCCCCCTCAGCATGGATGGCTCAGGAATTCTGGGAGTTGAAGTCCACGAGTCATAAAAGAGCCAAGGTTGCCTACCCCAGGCTTAAACCCTGGTTAGGCTTGATTTAAAACGCCTCCAGAGGGAGAGCTTTGAACTGCCAACCTTAACAGATTTGTGGAATTCACATACGTTGCAATGTGCTTTCCAACTGTAAATTATATTTCAATGCTAATTCCCACCCAAATCATTCTTTATAAGGAAAGAGAGCCATTCTCTATTTTCTTTTAATTTCCCTGGCACCGGCAGTGGAAATAAGGATCTTTAGCTCCAAGGATTCGTCTTCTATACTATAGAGTGGAGAGAAGAGAAGCAACTTAGAACTAAGGAGAAATTTCCTGACAGTGAAAACAATTAACCAGTGGAACGACTTGCCAACAGAAGTTGTTGGTGCTCCATCAGTGGAGGCTTTTAAGAAGAGACTGGACAACGATTTCTCTGAAATGGTATAGGGCTTCCTGGTTGAGCAGGGGGTTGGACTAGAAGACCACCAAGGTCCCTTCCAACTCTGTTATTCTGTTCTGTTTCTTGCGCTAAGCGCGAATTTCACTCGTTCCCTCCTGAGAGTATCAACCCAGCCAGCTCATCCGAGCGAAGGATGCTGGGTGTTGTAGTTCATTTACGTCTGGAAGTCTTCGGTGGCTTCTCCTCGCGGGAAAGTCCCCGGACTTCAACTCCCGTCAGTCCTGCAGCTGCTCTGTTTCCCCAGCTGCGCGGTGCAACCCAGAGCCGCCGTGCGCCCAAAGCGAAACTGGTTGGGCGCGGGCCATCTCTCCGCCTGTCGCCGTCGGAGGTGTTGCGAAAGCGGCCCCGTCTGAACAAGGAGCCCAGGCAAGACCCAGCCGCGGCCGGCCATGGCGGGAGAGGCGGTGACCAGACGCATCGGGGACGAAACGGAGAAGTCGGAATGCGCAGCGTTGCCAATGGTAGCGCTGAATCACTCGGTGCGGCGCCGGCTGGCGCTCTTCCTCAACCCGCGCGCCCCGGTGGCGGCCGACTGGACGACGCTGGCGGAGGAGCTGGGCTATGAATACCTGGAGATCAAGCACTTCGAGGCCCAGCCGAACCCCACCGGCCGCCTGCTGGACGACTGGCAGGCGCGGAGCCCCGGCGGGGCAACGGTGGGCCGCCTCCTGAATCTGCTGCGCGTCCTGGGTCGCCAAGACATCCTCACCGACCTGGGACCCAGCATTGGTGAGCGCCCGGCCCGATAGGAACGGGGAAGGTAGCTGTCCGAGCGACGGGGCGAGGGCGCGCCGTTGAAGCGGGTCGCTGCGCTGTAGCCGGCCAGCGCAGCAGTCATCCTGCAATGAGCGCTCCCGGTTGCAGCTCCTTGCATTGGCAGGCTCCCATCTCAGCTCCGAAGGGGCGACAACTGTGGTTTGCTCTGTTTTGCAAAACTCTTGTGCATTAGTTCCTGCTTGTATTCTATTTTAGGATCCTGGTTTCCTGCCTGAGCAGGGGGTTGGACTAGATGACCTCCAAGGTCCCTTCCAACTTTACTATTATTATTATCCATGAAGGCAAGTGAGGTTGGGGAAAGTGCCCCCTGTTGAATACCTGCCTGTCCGACAGAAGTGGGGTGGGTGGGTGGAGGTGGGGGGTGGAGAAGAACTTAAGTGCTACCTAAAGCTGTCTTCCCATCTGATTGGAAGCAATTTCTACAAAAGCCAAAAGACTTCCTTGTGAGTGTGTTTCATTGCCATTTCCTGCTTACCCATCCCCCACCACATCCTGTTTGATTGCTGTAGTCGTCTCACAGTAAACATCTCCAGTCAATCAGTTTTCCCAACTAATGCAAGTTATTAAAACTGTCATGAGCAACTGGTATGTTTCTGGTGTCCAGGTTTAAGTGCCATGTTCCCCTGATCTGGGTTTTTTCCAGATATGCGAGAGTTTCAACTGCCAAAATTCTTAGCCATGGGTAGGCCAGTGGGAGCATTCTGGAAGTCCACACACCTCCAGAGAGCTTCCGAAATAGGGAAGACTGGTTTAATGGTTATGAAGAGGCATAGGAAAACATAACACTCCAGTCCTGATGGTTGACTTCAATGGGAAAAGACAGTTGTTCTTTTTAGGGTTGTTTCAGTTTTTACATCCCTGTCCTGGACTGCTGAAAACTGTCATTTTAAGATAGAAATGATCTCTTTAAAACACAAATAGTCCTCGACTTACAAGAGTTTGAAGTTACAGTGGCACTGGAAAAAAAAGTGCCTTATGACCATTTTTCATACCTAACAACCGCCTCAGCATCCCCATGGTCACATGATCAAAATTCAGATTCTTGGCCACTGACTCATATTTATAACGGTCGCAGCATCCTGGGGTCAGGATGCTGCGACCTGACAAGCAAAGTCAGTGGGGAAGCCAGGTTAGCTTCACAACAGTGTGACTAGCTTAACACCTGCAGTGATTCATTGTACAAATGTGGCAAGAAAAGTCAAAACATGAGGCAAAACTCACTTAACAAATTTCTCGCTTAGCAACATCAGTTTTGGGCTCAATTGTCGTCACAAGTCGAGGACCACCTGTAATATCAATTAAAACACCCGGGGAAAAGATGTCAGTCTTCCTTTTTTTCTTCTCATTTGTGATATGGCCTCACTTGTGTAGAGATGGGGAGGGAGACATGATGTCATCTGATGGCCTGGTCTACCTCAGCGTCCCCCAAAATGGTTAATATTAACCACTCAAAGGTTGATAGCACTATCTAGAAGACTGATAAATGCATGGGTGTCAATAGGGAGCTGATAAATTATTGATTGCGGTCAAATAATGTTTTTGGTCTCTGTAAAAATAATAATAAAGTTGGAGGGTACCTTGGAGGTCATCGAGTCCAACCCCCTGCTCAGGCAGGAAACCCTATACCATTTCGGACAAATGGCTGTCCAGTCTCTTCTTAAAAACTTCCAGTGTTGGAGCATTCACCATTTCTGGAGGCAGGTTGTTCCACTGGTTAATTGTTCTAACTGTCAGGAAGTTTCTCCTTAGTTCTAGGTTGCTTCTCTCCTTGACTAGTTTCCATCCGTTGCTTCTTGTCCTGTCTTCAGGTGCTTTGGGGAATAGCTTGACTCCCTCTTCTTTGTGGCAGCCTCTGAGGTATTGGAATACTGCTATCATGTCCCCCCTCGTCCTTCTCTTTGTTAAACTAGACATACCCAATTTTAGCAACCGTTCCTTATATGTTTTAGCCTCCAGTCCTCTGATCATCTTTGTTGCTCTTCTCTGTACTCTTTCTAGAGTCTCAGCATCTTTTTACATCATGGTGACCAAAACTGGATGCAGTATTCCAAATGTGGCCTTACCAAGGCATTGTAAAGTGGTATTAACACTTCACGTGATCTTGATTCTATCCCTCTTTTAATGCAGCCTAGCACTGTGTTGGCCTTTTTGGCAGCTGCAGCACACTGCTGGCTCACATTTAAGTGATTGTCCACTAGGACTCCGAGGTCCCTCTCACAGTTGCTACTATTGAGCAAGGTACCCCCTATACTATACCTGTGCATTTGGGTTTTCTTCCCTAAATGTAGATGCATGTCAGTCCTTATTCCTGAAGCTGAGGTAAATGTTACTGCCAACACACCCATAGTTGGATAGCCAGTTACCAGGAAAAATGGTCTTCTTTTACAGACAGTCCTTGACTTGCTATCAACCCTTCAAAGTTACAATGGCACTGAAAAAAGTGACCTGTGACCGATCCTCACGCTTAAAATTGTTTGTAGCATCCCCATGATCACATGATCAAAATTCAGGCACGTTGGCAACTGATATGTAATTATGACAGTTATACTGTCCTGGAGATCATGTGATCTCCCTTAGTAATGTTCCCAGCTGGCTTCTGACAAAGTCAATGGAGGAAGGCAGATATGCTTAACGGCCTTGTGATTCACTTAACAACTGTTGCAAATGTTGTAAAATCGGGTCTGAAGTCACTTAACATCCACCTTAACGATAGAAATTCTGGTCTGAACAGGGATGTAAGAATCTCAGTGGTGGTTGTAAGTTGAGGACTAGCTGTATTGTGGTTGGTTGCACAATCAGCCAGATGTTTAGATTAGATTTGTCATTGTTATCCATCCCATTGAGTTTAAGATAGGATAGGACCTAAGATAGACAGATATTATAAGGTGGTCTTTTTAATCTATCTTATCTATCTATCTATTTCTATCTATCTATCATCTATCTATATCTATCTCTATTATCTATCTCTATCTATCTTTATATATCTATATCTATCCTTCTATATCTATCTAGCTCTATTATCTATATCTATATCTATCTTTATATATCTATATCCAGGGCTTTTTTTTCTCATAGAATGCCCAGAACGGAGTTCCGGCACCT
This sequence comes from Crotalus tigris, assembly GCF_016545835.1. Classification (NCBI taxonomy): domain Eukaryota; kingdom Metazoa; phylum Chordata; class Lepidosauria; order Squamata; family Viperidae; genus Crotalus; species Crotalus tigris. The sequence goes on along the minus strand of NW_024098301.1, from coordinate 6,488 downwards.
TTTTTGGATGTAACCTTTTGGATGGGTAGGCAAGGCGGGTTGTATGACGTGTGTGAGTTCCGGCACCTTTTTTTTTTTTTTTTAGAAAAAAAGCATTGTCTATATTTATTTATTATCTATCTATATCTATTATCTATATCTCTATTATCTATCTACCTATCTATATCTATCTACTGTATATATTATCTCTATCTATCTATCTATCATCTATGCCACCCCTCTTGTCACTGAGTAACTCGGAATAGTTTATAACACCATAAGTGTTTTAAGTGTTAAAGGGATCACTAGGATATAATAAAACAGCACTTTTCAATTGACTAATAGTGATTTTGTCAATGCCAATGGTGTTAGAGCAGTGTTCCAGGTGTTTTGGGTCACCATTACAGGTAATCCTCAACTTATGACCACAACTGAGCCCAAAATTTATGTTGCTAAGTGAAATATTTGTTAAGTGAATTTTGCCCCATGTTACGATCTTTCTTGCCGCAGTTATTAAGTGAATCACTGTAGCTGTTAAGTTAGCAACATGGGTTGTTAAGTGAATCTGGCTTTTCCATTAGCTTGTCAGAAAATTGCAAAAGGGAATCCCTTGACCCTGGGACACTGCAACTGTCAGAAAAATGAGTCCGTTGCCAAGCATCCAAATTTTGATCACATGACTACGGGGATGCTGCAACGGTCATGTTCTGGCCCATATAGCTCTATGGCCCATATAGCTCTATGGCCCAGCTCTATGTTGGAAGGTCTGGCAGTTATTGGGTTAAATGTTAGGTATGTGGATGGGTCAGTGGGAGGAGTTCCAAAGGTCTTTGGGAGACTTCCTGGACACAAGCCACATGGGAATCTCTTTGTCTGTAAGAAGCATGGGCCATGGAAGGTCTCCCTATAAGCATAAAGATGGTGTGAAGAGCAATAACATTTTCTTACCTAAGGAAAGGATCTGAAAGATGAACAAACATGTATTTCCAGCAACAACAATCACAACGTGAATGCAAGTAATCTTTCTCATTAAAATATATTTTGTTTATTATAAGATCGTTTCTTTTGAGTTAACTATCTGACAGGATTTAAAAGAGATCACTTTAAGTTTGTGTCAGAATAGGTCATAAGTGGAAAAAACAATCATAAATCACTCTTTTCAGTTCCATTGTAACTTTCAACAGTCACTAAATGAACTGTTGTAAATCGAGGACTACCTGCATTGTTGTTGTTATATAGACAACTATATACCATCACAGCTGCCAATTGTATTATTATTCATAGGATTATTCATTCAATTATTTATTGAATGAATAATCTGATTCTTCCTGTTGCTTCTTCTGGACATATTTCTTACAGTCCTCCTCTGCAAATGGAAGAAAGAATTATTAAACAACTTATTAATTAAATTATTTAAATTATTTATATGCTTGGGACAATCTGAAATTGCATGAAGGGTCGAAATGAAGAGATTGGGGATCCCTGATTTAGACCAAGGGTCCCCAACCTTTGGGGCTTGGAGGCCCTGCTTGGGGGGGGGGAACTAGGTTGCGCGAGCAACAGACTGACACACATGCGTACTCACATGCATGCAGCTTTTGAGCCAGTGGTGGGTCAGCATGCACATGCGCAAATGCCTCCCAGCCTGCTGCTTGCACAAGTTGAGTTACACGCACGCGCACTCCGGCCAGCCACTTGCGTGGTTGATTCCGGTCGTGGGCTGCAATCCAGGATTGGGGACCCCTGACTTAGAGGATGCCACGGGAGCTTGTCCCTGTTAACTCTTCTTCATCCCCTCTCATCTCCCCGAATTTATGGATGGTTTCAGTCTTGGTTTCTGAAAGTTGTTTATTTCTTCTATTTGCAGAGGAGGACTGTAAGAAATATCTCCAGAAGAAGCAACAGGAAGAATCAGAGCGACCGGTTCAAGTCCCAGCAGTGGACAGTAGCTTTCCGAGGGCAACTGAAATGCAGGGCATCACCACTCAGGATGACCCCCTTGGTAAATGGGCCGTCAGATCTTTATATAATTTTAATACATGTATGGTCATTTAGTGACTGTTCAAAGTTACAACAGCATTGAAAAAAGTGACACAACTGCTTTTCACATGACTGTTGCAACATCACGTGATCAAAATTCAGACACTTGGTAACTGGCTCATATTTATGATCGTTGTTTTGTCCTGTGATCACGTGATCCCCTTTTGCAACCTTCTGTAAGCAAAGTCAATAGGGAGGTGAGATTCACTTATCAACCGTGTTCTTAACTTAGCACCTACAGTGATTCACTCACAAGAAAGGTCGTGAAAATGGGGCAAAATTCACTTAACAAATGTCTCACTTAGCAACAGAAATTTTGAGCTCATTTGTGGTCATAAGGCGAGGACTTCCTGTATTGCAATTTTTTTTAAATAATTGCTCTTTTTTAAAAATAAGCGTTGCCTTTTCTCTTCTGTCTGATTTTACGATGGACTGACCAGAGATAATTTGGACTAGGGTAGTCCCTAAATTAAATAGGTGAGCTCTTTTATAGCAGGCATCTGGTGGGGATTGGAGAAAGGGGCAGCTTTGGGACCTATTCAGCTGGTCCTAAGGAGGGGAAAGTACACAGTCCTACCTCCAAGTTCCATAGGAATGAGAGACATTTCTCAGAACTATCTACATTTGCAAGCCAGGTAGAAATTCAACAGGAAAAGCTTCAATAGGCTAGTTCAGGGGTAGGCCACCTTGGCTCTTTTATGACTCGTGGACTTCAACTCCCAGAATTCCTGAGCCAGCCATGCTGAGGGGAAAGGGAGACTTTCCAAGCAGAGCCATGCTGGCTCAGGAATTCTGGGAGTTGAAGTCCACGAGTCATAAAAGAGCCAAGGTTGCCTACCCCTTGGCTAGTTCATTACAGGTAGTTCTTGACTTACAACCACAACAGAGATCAGAATGTCTGTCGTTAAGTAATGAGCTGTGCCCTATTTTACAATCTTTTTTCCATGGTTGTTAAGCGAATCACTGCAGTTGTTAAGTAAATCGTGTGGTTCTTAAGTTAATCTGGCTTCCCCCATTGACTTTGCTTGTCGGAAGCTGGATGGGAAGGTCGCAAATGGTGGTCACGTGACCCTAGGGTGCTTGTTGTAAATGCAAGCTGGATACCAAGTTACCACATTTTTAATCACATGACTGCAGGGATGCTGCATCAGTTGCACATGTGAGGACTGGTTAAGTCCCATTATTCATTGCTGTTGTAATTTTGACCCCAGTCACTAAATGAGCAGCTATCAGTTGAGAACTACTTGTACATCATAGCAAACAATAATCATTTGGTATTGGCTTAGTAGGTGCTGAGCCCTGCCGATGATTATGGTCTGTTTGCAAAGTCAATTGTGATTTTTGTATGGTTCATGAAAGACATCCGTCTGTGGTCTATCTATTGTTTGTGCTTGGAGCCATTTATGGTTTATTAATGGTTTGTGCATGAACCAACAATGGTCTGTTTATAATTTGGATATGGAACCAATTATGGCTTGTCTATGGAAACCCAAAACTGTGGCTTAGCATGACAAACAAGCCAATTTATGGCATTTCTCTCCCGAAAACCAGTTTATTTTTTAATTTATATTTCATATCTTAACTCAGAAGGGGGTGCTGCAGTTGAAATTAGATTGCTGTACACCTCCTTGTGGAGGTGTACAAAAGTAAAGGGACAAGCAAGTTTATCTGTGACTTCAGATGTTATTGTTCATTTCATAAAAAAGATGACATCTATTTATTCTGGATTAACTCTGAGGTTTCCTTCCCCATCCCAGGCATGTCAAGCTCACGACATCACGTGATGTTGCGTGATATATCGGGAATTTTTCCCCATTACAGGCAATGGGGTGGGCGCGCTTTCAGCGTGACGCATCTGACCTGCAGGCCAGCAGTTTGACATGCCTGCCCTATCCCCTCAGAATTTGAATGACCAGAGTTGGTTATGGTGTTTTGTATCATTTTTAGAGAGCTGAGGGGAGGCATAGGTAAGCCATGATTATTGTAATCCTGGTTTTGTGAATAAACCATAGTTCATGCAAACTGGATTTGTACCACACTCTTAAGTGTCCAACAAATAGACCACATTCTTTACTTCTTTGCTAGTCTTATATCCTGCCTTTCTTTCAGAAGCTCAAGACTTTGTGCACAATACTCTCCCCTAGTATTCAAAATTCTCTAGTATTCAAAATTCCGCTTGGCAACTGATTCGTATTTATGATGGTCACAGTGTCCCAGAGTCACGTGATCCCCTTTTGCGACCTGATTAAGCAAAATCAATCAGTAAGCCAGATTTAACAACCATGTTACTAACTTGCAGTGATTCACTTAGTCTCTGTGACAAGAAGGGTCGTAAAAGGGGGCAAAACTCACTTAACAGCTGTCTTGCTTAGCAATATAAATTTTGGGCTCATTTCTGGTTGTAAGACGAGGACTACCTCTACATGATTGGCAGGATGACATCTTGCCGCACAAATTGGCGTCTGGGGGGGAGGGGGCTCTGTGGTATCCGAAGCAGAACATCCAGATTCAGTCACAGCTTTGTTCCCTATAGTATTAACCTTGTGAACTCTCAAGCTTCCTCTTTCCACTACGTACTCAAGATGGACAGTGATTAATGTTACTTATATGTAAGGGTGTAGGTCTGCACATATGTTGTATATAGGATGTTTTAAATGTGTGTTATGTATGTGTACACTTTGAGAGGAAGTAACTAAATTTCATTTTTAATGTGTGCCATTGTGCCCACAGGGGGAAAAAAATGACAATAAAGGTTATCTCTCTATCTACAGTAGTGGCCAAAATTGTGGAAACCTTTTGGGAAAAGTGTACGGTAGAAATGCCACCTTTGGTTAAGTTCCCACCCATTTTCCTTCTAATTTCTTTATAACGGTAGCTTTGTTCACTTAATAATACTATTTTACATCGCTTTCTGGGCAACCAGTCAACTCTCTGCACCGTTACTTTAATTTTATTACGTTTTACAAACTCACTAAATGAAATAACACAAAAAAATACCAACCAACTTGACAGCAATCACATAACACACTGACAAATGTCCTTAGCTTCAGTACATGACATCAATAACTGAATCCTACTGTGATCTGATTGGCTCATTGCCAAAACAAGATAACACCTGATTGGCTACAATCAGATGAAGGAAAGCTACCTGATATCAACCTAAACAAGTTGTGCTTCCTTTTTCTGGTTATTTGGCTATAACGTTTCATAGAATACAGTACAGATAATTGAACAAACTTTGTTGCATTACATTCTTGATTAAATTACCTTTCCATTGATATATAATTTTATGGTACTACTCCCCTCCAAACAAGTGGTGCTATTAACCATCAAACCTCAAAAATACACCTTTCCCAAAAGGTTTCCACAATTTTGGCCACTACTGTATCTATCTATGGTGGCTTAAACGAAGCCTGGTGCTCAGTAACGATCTTGTTTGTTTCCTTTCCTTTCTTTCTTCTTTTTTCCTTTTCTAGGGCATACCCCTGAGCTGTTTGATGCCTTCATCTGTTACTGCCAGAACGACATTCCTTTTGTGCAGGAGATGATCCAGGAACTGGAGCAGGCAGAACATAAGCTGAAGCTCTGTGTCTTTGATCGGGATGTCCTGCCGGGCACCTGTGTATGGTCCATCACCAGCGAGTTGATTGAGAGGAGGTTTGTTTAGGAGCACCTCTGAAAAAAAAGCTTAAATTAACCAAAGCGCAGATAGAGGAGGAACTGGAATTAAAACACGGATTGTTTTTCATTTGGGGGGGGGGATGGAGGTGGTAAGACGAGCAGGCTAGCACTTGTCCAATAAGATCTGGGAGAAGAGAACTGCAGCAGTTGTTAGGTGAAAAACCGTGGACATAAATCACTTTTTGAGTGCCGTTGTAAATCTGAACAGTTGCTAAAAGAATGGTAAGTCAAGGACTCTTTTTATTCAGTCAATAGGGCTTATTCAGCTCCTAATTAATAGAAAAGAATATTCTTCCTTGGCTAAGACACACAAGGAATTTGTCTCCAGTGCACCAGCTCTCATTGTACATACAAGCAACAAGTAATAAATCATGGTTATAATCATAAAACATAATCAGCATAAATTATGAGATACAACACCCAGTGACAGTCATAAGATACTAAATAAAAGCAATCAGTAGGAATCATAAGAAAGAAACAGCACAGTGATAGTCATAAAATGCGAAAGGAATAGGAAATAAGGAAAGATGAGAAATATAACAATAATACAGCCCTACCAGGATATTTGATATCCTAGGGCAGTGGTGGCGAACCTATGGCATGGGTGCCAGAGGCGGCACTCAGAGCCCTCTCTGTGGGCACGTGTGCCGTCACTCCAATCCTAGGCCTTCAGCTGGGTTTTATAAAACCTTTTCGCTTTAGGCCTCCGCCACCATGTGCAAAAAAAAGAGAAAAGGTTCAATCAGTCAATTTCAACTTCTGGCGGAAAAAAAAAGTTATTGCAAAGT